>NC_138207.1:83338951-83348951 GCF_964194415.1 Vipera berus | reverse complement strand
CAGATATGTTCCATTTCAACATTGCTCATCCACCTCAAATGACTTTTCTACAACTTTCCAAAATCCAGTTACTGGTTTTCTCTGACTTCCTCATTGCTAATGAATTTTTATGATGCTCTGTTGCCCAGAGTGGGGAAGTAGAGTCATCCATACAAGGCATCACTTTGATGCATTATATACTTTGAGATATATAAAGTCCATGACAAAGACTTTTGCAACCCTGCCCCATTTCCGTGCCCCTAGTCCGAGACATCAGGTCCTTGGTAACTGTACTGCTAATTATTCATATTACTATTGAATCATTCTGAAAATTAAAAAAAAGGAATTAAGCAAAGGTCTTGCCTCTAAGGTACTTAAAATGTGGGGCTTTAGAATTGTCAAATTCACGTTAATCTTGGCTTTATAAATTACAGCTTCATTCCCTTTTTAAGGAATTTAAAAGACGGAGGAAGTAGAAGGCTGGGACAATTAACCCCAGAAAAGCTCTAAATTTCAAAAACAGTGACTCTTATCACTCATCAATAGCTTTTTTTAAACCTCTGAAACATACCATAGAAGACTCACATTTTCCACCCAGAATTTGGGATTCCAGATGTCGGGGTGGAGATGGGAGCAAAGACATTTCCATTCACAAGAGGGACTGGAGAGAGGATTCATTGAAAGATTGAGGATGTTTCTTCTCAGGAGATGGATTGCAATTACAATACCTCAGGGGGGGAAAAATTGGCCAGTTTTGGGTGACAGTGACATCTGCAGGAAAAATACTCTCATTAAACAATGGTGGCTTCCTACCATTCCTTTTAGAATGAGTTTAACATGTATAAATATTAAATAATTTCAGAGCAAATACTTGATTATGTCACAGGCTCTCCAAAAATAAAGACACAATGAGAAGCATGGTGTCCTGGGGATCTTTCAAAAGGTGCAGCCAAAGCAATCTTCTGGGAAAGCACTGACTTCCCAGTTTCTCCTACCTGTATCAGTAGAAGATAGTCAGAAGATGCCCTAAAGGTTTCTGTACAGTGACTGATCCTCTCTCCTCTTGACTTGGAGACCTCCTGAATCATTAAAATCATTAAATACCATGAAATCTGAAACTCCTGGATTTAGGGTCAAAAGAGACTTTCACTGAGAACCTTGGAATCTTGTTGAATCCCTATTTCATCATCAATGCTACTTCTTCAGAAGAAGAAGGATTTCGGAAACTTTTACAGCTGAGACGCTGGGCTTGCAGAACTAAAATAAAATCTGATTGGAAGAGAAGGGACCTCCATCTTCTGCATTACTACAGCAGGAAAAATGCTTTTTCTACCCCTTTCGATGGTTCCCCAAAGATCCAGGGATCAGAAGGATGGATGTTGATTTATGCTTTTCTCCCAGTAAAAGACTTCCCCAGATGAATTTTTCCCCCTCCCCTTTCTTTTTTTCCTCAGGTGAATGAGACGATTTGAAACAAGGAGAATTATGCATTTTCTCCATGTAAATCAGGGGTCCCAAAAAGTGGTGGGATTCAGATATGTGAACAAATGGTTCCCTGTGTGGATGCCACTTCTGGAAGTCCATTCTGGGCCTGGACAACACCATTTTGAAGCATAAAACAATACCCTGAATCACATTCTGATGTCTGTTTTTACGTTTGGGGGAAAAAAATTCACCTCCTGGGCACAAAAATCCCTGACCTTGGGATTTTTCCTACCCTGGATACCAAAAAAATCTTGATTTCTAAAAACCAGAAAAAGCACCATTTTTAAGCATGAAATTTAACCCCGAATCTCATTCTGGTGTCCGTTTTTACATTTAGGACAAAAAAAAATTCACCTCCTGGCCACAAAAAACCCTTACCCTGGATTCAGGAATTTCCTTCCCAGGACACCAAAAAAAAGCTGGATGTTTAAAAACTAGAGAAAACACTACTTTTAAGCAGTAAATATAACCCCGAATCACATTCTGATGTCCGTTTTTACATTTAGGTCCCCCCAAAAAATTCCGCCTCCTGGGCACAAAAAACCCTGACCCCAGCATCAGGAATTTCCTTCCCCAGACACCAAAAAAAAGCTGGATGTTTAAAAATTAGAAAAAGCACTACTTTTAAGCATGAAATTTAACCCCGAATCTCATTCTGGCATCCGTTTTTACATTTGGATCAAAAAAACAAAATTTGCCTCCTGGGCACAAAAATTCCTGACCAAGGAATCAGGAATTTCCTTCCCTGGACACCAAAATAGCTTGATTTTTAAAAACTAGAAAAAGCACCATTTTTAAGCATGAAATTTAACCCCGAATCTCATTCTGGTGTCCGTTTTTACATTTAGGTCAAAAAAAAAATTTCCCATCCTGGGCACAAAAATCCCTGACTCCGGCATCAGGATTTTCCTTCCCGAGACACCAAAAAAACCTTGATTTTTAAAAACTAGAATTTTTAAGAATGAAATTTAACCCTGAATTTCATTCTTGCTGCTGTACCAGTACCGGGCTTCAGCATGCCAGCAACTGGGCTGCATGAACAAGGATAACCCCATTCGCGAGATGCAGGGAACACACACAACCACACACCTTCAAATCTGCGGAAAAACATCTCTCCACGGAACCGGTCCCTGGTACCCAAAAGGTTGGGGACCTCTGATGTAAATGAATCCCATAATACAGTTGATACAATGTCTTCATCTATCGCTTACTCCTTCAAAACATCACCAAAGTAAATGTTGAATAGAATGGAGTGGAATAGAACCACACAGAAAAACTGAATAGAATTTATAGAAAAATTTGTGAATACAGAATGACATTTTCAAAGAGCTGTAAAGCACCGCGCAGGTGGAAAGCCAGGTTGAAAAGCCATATCATGACATGGATTCTCACAAACATCTTCCCATATCTGAAAACAATCATGTATTGTTAGCTCCATAACAAGATTTCTAGGCTTTCTGAAAGGAGACAGCTTCTGTGGGAACTCAGTCTATAGGAGAGATAGAGAGAGAGAGAGAGAGAGAGAGAGAGAGAGAGAGAGAGAGAGAGAGAGAGAGAGAGAGAGAGAGAGAGAGAGAGAGAGAGAGAGAGAGAGAGAGAGAGAGAGAGAGAGAGAGAGAGAGAGAGAGAGAGAAAACACGTATCATCTGCCCAGAAGTGGAAATGACATCCATTCTTTGGTCAGTTGTACCTGAGCCAAGTGGAAATGCTGCCCCTAAAAATACCGCTTGCAGTCCACTCTAGACTATCTGTCTTCTTAGCTCTGCTAGCATCATCACATGATTTCTGAATGAGGACATTTCTGAATGTAACCTGAGGCTATATAACTTGGTTTCTTTTCCTGTGTGTCTTTTTTCTCTCTCTCTCTCTCCTTGTCCTGCATTCAGAGTGGCCAACTTAAAGAATATGGAAGGAGCATAAAATATTCTGATCTAGGCTTGCACTACAGGTAATCCTCAATGAAAGAACACAATTGACCCCAAAATTTCCATTGCTAAGCAAGGCAATTGTTAAGTGAGTTTTGCCCCATTTTATGGCATTTATTGTCATAGTTGTTAATCACTGAAGTTGTTAAATTAGTAACAAACACAGTGGTTAAGTCAGGTGTCTTCAAACTTGGCAATTTTAAGACTTGTTGGCTTCAACTCCCAGAATTCCTCAGCCTTGTGATGTCCATAAGTCTTAAAGTTGCCAAGTTTGAAGGCCACTGGGTTAAGTGAATTTGGCTTTCCCATTTATTGCTGGTCAGAAGATCACAAAAATGGTCACGTGATCCTGGGACACCTGCAACTGTCACAAATACATGCCAATTGCCAAACATCTGAATTTTGATCATGTGACCACGGGGATGCTGCAACAGTTGGGTGAAAAATGGTCATGTCACTTTTTTCAGTGCAACTGTAACTTCAAACAGTCACTAAACAAAGAGTTGTAAGTCAAGGACTACCTTTTCTTTGTTTTCCATTTTGCTTTAGCCAGTACAACTTACAGTAGTACTGTTTGCACTTGTCTTTCCTGACTTTCTGCTTTCTGAGTAATTCTGTCTTTTGCATAAACAGGCAAATTTAATATCATCTCCTACTATCATCATGTCTGTGTGCACATGATTGAACTGTTTTTACTCAACCTGGATTCTAAGTTATCAAAATGCGATATTCTGCAATGAATGAATGTATTGCTACAAAGTGAGCTCCTTAACAGTGAAGAAAAGAGATTAGGAGCCTCCTGAATTCTTCCATCTGCGGAAGAGTTGAAAAAATATAGAAAGAGTTACAGCCTTAAATTCAGAGCCAAAACTTGCTAGTAAAGGTGAACAGTGGTATTTTGGCTAAGCTTGGAAACCGGGACAGAAGACAAATGGGACAGGTGTTATAAAAGACCATCTGATTATGACATTGTATTACTCTTTCCCAACATATTGAAGCTTGTAAAGGATCAAAGCTTTGAAAAATACATATTCCCTAATGTTAGCCTTTCCACATCTCATATTATCCAGTTATTTTGGGGGGGGCTTCATTGGGACAAAAGGAATGTGACCCAAATTCTAGAGCAGCAGTGTCTAACCTTGACAATTTTAAGACATGTGGACTTCAACTCCCAGAATTCCACAGAAAGCCATAGGGAATTGTGCAAGTTGGAGTCCACAGGTCTTAAAGTTGTCAAGGTTGGACACCCCTGCTCTAGAGCATCAGATTGAGAGCGGCTGAGTAATTAATGTAAGGAGACCCTTAGTCTACCTAGCTCTAGAACTGGGGTGTCAAACTGCGTCATGGCAAAACCATGCCCACCCCATTGCCAGCAATGGGAAACAAAAGTCATGATACGTCACGAGACATCACATGATGTTGTGAGTTTTACACCCCTGGTCTAGAACTATCTCATGGATCTAAACTAATTAGACATAGCTCTTTTTACCTACCATTTTTACCTAGAGATACTGTGGAACAACATTTGATCAGGGCAAAATATGTAAGTAATAATACTGGGGTAGACTTCATTCTGTCTGATTGGTAAGTTCCTGTGAAATCACCAAGATCTCTCCCAGCATTATACAAACATCAGTCCTGAGAAGTTTTGTGTATACACACACACACACACACACACACACACAGAGAGAGAGAGAGAGAGAGAGAGAGAGAGAGAGAACCCATGACTCATTGAGTCATCATTTCAGAGAGATATCCTAACCAGACTCCTTAATGCCTTTAACAACGGCAGATCTTTTAATGTACTTGAAAAATTCTTTAAAATTCAGGGAGATATTCAGTGATAATATGTCTGCCTTGAAAATAGCCCGTGATGAACTGTATAACACAGACAAATATCAGCAAAACAGGAAATGTTTCGCGATATTTTGTATTGTGGTATGCAAAAACTTTATGAAAACTTTTACATCATAAAATGTTTTATAAGACCTGTGGTGGTGCAGTGGCTAGAATGCAGTATTGCAGGCTAACTCACTGCTCACTGTCAGAAGTTCAATCCTGACTCTTTCAAGGTTGACTTAGCCTTCCATCCTTCTGAGGTTGGTAAAATGAGGACCCAGATTGTTGGGGGCAAATATGCTGACTCTGTAAACCATTTAGAGAGTGCTGTAAAGCACTGTGAAGGGGTATATAAGTGTAAGTGCTATTGCTATTACAAAATATTATTTCCATAGGAGTAATAGTGTCTTGGATTATGGATACATTCTGCAAGTTAGCTCATTTGAGGTACCTTGGTTGAAAAACTTTTGCTCTATGATCAGTGGTGGGATTCAGCCAGTACGTACCACTTTGGCAGAACCAGTAGCTAATTTTTTGATACCCAGGCCCACAATGGACTTCCGGAAGTGGCACCCACACAGAGAACCAGTTGTTCACATACTTGAATCCCACCACTGTCTATGATGCACCGTTTCACCCAATTAAAGGTTATAGACATGAGAGTTTAGTAGTGTATAGACAAGACAGATACCAGCAATGTCAAAAAAATGACTTGCTCTTGTTTTGCTAAAGTTATAATAGGCTTATTCAGATTCCAAAAGGAGAGCCCTACTCAATCAGATGAAAGGTACATGTAGTTATCCTGATGCCTGCCTGTAAAATGCACCAGCTGGGAATGAAGCTCTCTTCCCCACCCAGCAGCTGCAGGTCTCAGATTTGTTGTAGACCTCTCTGATGCCACAACGTTGTCTAATCCCTTGTTCAATATGCTACTCGAACCAAATGATTGATTGGATGTGTCTGGAGAAGGAATTCGCTTTTGCCAAAGTCAAGTATGTTAATGCAAAATTCATTATATTAAAAATCCATTTCAAAAAATCCGTTTAGCCTGTTTTAGCGTAGTCCTGTGTTTTTTTTTAAATTAAAAATGGGAAGGGGTTGCAAGCAGAATATAAACAAATAATACCCACCAGAGGGCACCCTGTATTTATAAGCAGAAGCTTTTTGTTCCACTGCCCTGGTTTCTGGCGATCTACTCAAAAACTCAGAGAAATTGACAGAAAGCAAACAAACCTTCCTCTGCTTTCAGTGCCTGCAGATTGCTATAGCATAAAAAAGCATGTAGGAATGTGACCTACACCTGGTTTCAGCTTTAGAATATCGGCTGTCCAACAGCAGCTTTCACTCTTATTGAGTAACCTTAGGCAAGTCATTCTAATATCCACACTTTCATTTGTCCAGTGGATAAAATGAATATACTTGTATTATTCTGCAGCTGTTGTTGATTTTTTTATTTTTTATTTTTTTAATTCCATTTATATCCCGCCCTTCTCCGAAGACTCAGGGCGGCTTACAAGATTTGTATTGAAGTCTGAAGATGATACACTTCTAAAACATGCACACTACATGCTCAGGAGCCTACCACTGTGACTGCTGCCCAAGGATACAAAAGAAAGAAAATGTGAATAATCATGGCACCTTCCACAGACACAATAGTATCAAGTGGGTCTCTAGACAGCTGCCCCAAGCAGCAGCTGACAGAAATGCCTCCATACAGTACAGGAGGATGGAAAGCTTAGAGTGCCTCCAGGCTCCCAGCAGAGATATCTAACCCCAGGACAGCTCAGATTACTCCCCTGAGGATTTGCCCTAAGGGTTGTTCTGATCCAGCCCTTGCCTGACCCAAACTGCTTCTCAAATTCCAACAAATGGGAAATGAGCTTATAATGGTAGGACAAGAGGCTTAGAGCTGAAAGCCACTTGTCCAGCAGAGAAAGGGAGAGAAGGTATGGATCTATTCTGAGCTAGTAGGTATCCCAGATTTCCTGTTTCACTAATAATCAAAAGATGGTCTTCCGTATTTTAATGTATATTCCACTGATGCTCAGGTATATTACTATGCAAGTAGATTAATAGGTACCATTTCAGTGGGAAGGTAACAGCATTCCGTGTGCCTTTGGCATATCGCCATGCTGACCACGTGACCATGGAAACAGTCTTTGGACAATGCTGGCTCCCTCAGCCAAGAAAAAGAGATGAGCACCATTTCCTAGAGTCGGAAACGACTGACAGGGGAACTTTTGCCTTTATCTTTTTGATGCGCAGGAGTTCAAAATGCTTTACCGCTTCTACCATAGTTTTTCCTACTATAACAACACTGTGAGTTAGTCCAGGCTGAGAGACAGGGATGAGCCCCAAATCACTCAGTGAAACTCCACAGCTGAGCGTAGGAAGACTGAAACTTGTGTCTTCCTATTCATAGCCCAACACCTTCACAACAACACTGGTTCTTGGCTGAGAAAGACGAACTGGCTCAAGATCATGCAGGAAGCTTCCCTAAGAGTGTGGAAGAGAGTAGTCCTACTCCAATACATTAACCATTACACCACCAGGAAGAATTTTAAATATTTTGTCACAATGGGAGAATTCCACACAACATATAGTATATTGGTCAAATCCTTTATCCCCCCCCCCCTCCAACAATTTTCCATATAAAGTGCATTCAGAAATTATTCACTTTTGTCAATTTTGTTGTGCTGCAGCCTGATTCTATAGATGTTGAAATTCTTTTTTTTTCATTAATCTACACTCAGTACCCCATAATGAGAAAGTGAAAACAGAATTTCAGAAATATTTAACAATTTATTAAAAATAAAAAAACTAAAATATCACATTGGCATTATTCAGACGCTTCAGTCAGTACTTTGTTGAAACAACTTTGGCAACAATTACAGCCTGGAATCTTTTTGAGTATGATGCGACAAGCTTTGCACACCTGGACTGGGGGATTTTCTGCTATTCTTCCTTGCAAATTCTCTCAAGCTCAGTCAGGTTGGATGGTGACTGTCAGTAGACAGCCATTTTCAGGTCCCTCCAAAGATGTTCAATAGGGTTCAAGTCAGGGCTCTGGTTGGGCCATTCTAGGACATTCACAGCGTTGTCCCTAAGCCACTCTTGAGTTGTCATGGCTGTGTGCTTAGGATTGTTGTCATGCTGGAAAGTGAGCCTTTGGCCCAATCTGAGGTCCTGAGCACTGTGGAACAGGTTTTCATTGAAGATATCCCTGTACTTTGCTCCATTCAGCTTTCCCCCAACCATGACCAGTCTTCCAGTCCCTGCTGCTGAAAAACGCCCCCATAGCCTGATGCTACAACCACACTCTTGGGATGATATTGGGCAGGTGAGAAGCAGTGCCTGGTTTCCTCCAGACATAATGTTTAGAGTTGCAGCCAAACAAGTTCAATCTTGGTTTCATCAGATCAGAGAATCTTGTGCCTTACAGTCTGAGAATCCTTCCGGTGCTTTTATGCAAACTCCAAGCGGACTTTCGTGTGTTTTGCAAGGAGGAGAGGCTTCTGTCTAGCCACTCTGTCATAAAATCCAGATCGGTGGAAGGCTGCAGTGATGGTTGCCCTTCTGGAACTCCACACAGGATCTCTGGAGCTCAGTCAGAGTGACCATCGGATTCTTGGTCACCTCTCTTATTAAGGCCCTTCTCCCCCAATTGCTCAGTTTGACCAGGCGACCAGCTCTTGGAAGATTCCTGCTTGTGCTAAACTTCCTCCATTTGAGAATTATGGAGGCCACTGTGCTCTTAGGAACCTTCAGTGCAGCAGAAATGTTAGTGTTTATATCTATGCTTCGAGCAAGAATTTTGTTCCATTTAATTGTTTTCTTGGATATCCAGAGTATTCTCAGCAGTCTTCTCCAACACAAAAGTTCATAAGCATCTTCCTACTCTGTTTCTTCAAACTCCAACTTTCACTTTCATAGAGTGTCACAGGGAAAACCACTGTGTGCATAATTCTGATCTTCATAGGTATAGACATATAAAGGTGTGTAAATATCTTTCCCCCAAGACTTTGATTGCTACTCTATCAAGTATTTATGGTATATTTCTTGACTGCTCTTTTTTGTTTTACCATTAATAGCCAATCCTAAAAACAGAAGCTATCCACCATTGCACTTATTTATAAGGTTGGCTACTGTATCTGTTGTTATTAATTTGCTTTTCTTCACCTTTAATCCCTTTATTCGTTATCACAGATAATGAAAGCATTTTTTCATTATGAATCCTTAAGTTTTATTACCATGCATTACTGTGCCATAAGGATTTTAGGTCAGATTCCATCCTAAATTTCATCTTATTTTGGCTGATATTCACAGACAAATGTTTAGTGAAAAAGATGAAAGTATGATATAATAAAGGCACAAAATGCTGGAGTCATTCTCTCCTTTCATATCCACCTACTATTGCTTTTTACTGACTGCTATAATCTCTTTCCAAAAATTTGCTCTAAAGATATTGGAGGATATTAGATCCAACATTATTTTCTTCTTTTGAAAGGATGTGCTTGTTTTTATGGAGTTTTGCTATTCGGCGTGTTCTGTTCAGTGTACAAAACTTTGTTGGAGAATTCTTTCTTACCATCCCACTCTCAACACCTTAAACCATCTTAAACTAATGTGAAGATTCTCCTAATTGTTGGAGTAGATTTTGGAAAGGGATTATAACAGCCAGAAGAACATTAGCCTCAAAGAGAAGCTTTGTAAAGGTAACCACTGAATGGGTCCTTTTTAAAGATTCATTTGATATCATACTCCATGACAGC